>NC_062539.1:10261209-10266209 GCF_022655615.1 Tachysurus fulvidraco
TTTCTGTGTGTGTGTGTCAGTGTGTGTGTGTGTGTCTGTGTCAGTGTGTGTCAGTGTGTGTCAGTGTGTGTGTGTGTCAGTGTGTCATTGTTTTAGTGTCAGTGTGTGTCAGTGTGTGTGTCAGTGTCAGTGTGTGTCAGTGTGTGTGTCAGTGTGTCTGTGTCAGTGTGTGTCTGTGTCTGTGTCTGTCTGTGTGTGTGTCAGTGTGTGTTTGTGTGTCTGTGTGTGTCAGTGCCTGTGTCTGTGTCTGTCAGTGTGTGTTTGTGTGTCTGTGTGTGTGTCTGTTTCTGTGTGTCTGTGTGTGTGTGTCAGTGTGTGTGTGTGTGTCTGTGTCGGTGTGTGTCAGTGTGTGTGTGTGTCAGTGTGTGTGTCAGTGTGTGTGTCAGTGTGTGTGTGTCAGTGTCTGTGTGTGTGTGTGTGTGTCTGTGTCAGTGTGTGTCAGTGTGTCTGTTAGTGTGTCTGTGTCAGTGTATGCGCGTGTGTGTGTGTGTGTGTGTGTGTGTGTGTGTGTGTCAGTGTGTGTGTGTCAGTGTGTGTGTGTCAGTGTGTTTGTGTGTCTGTGTGTGTGTCTCTGTGTGTGTGTGTGTGTTTGTGTCAGTGTGTCTTTGTATTTGTCAGTGTGTGTGTGTCTGTGTGTGTTTCTGTGTGTGTGTCAGTGTGTGTGTCTGTGTCAGTGTGTGTGTCAGTGTGTGTGTGTGTGTCAGTGTGTGTGTGTGTGTCTGTGTCAGTGTGTGTGTGTGTGTGTGTCTGTGTCAGTGTGTGTGGCTGTGTGTGTGTCAGTGTGTGTGTCTGTGTCAGTGTGTGTCAGTGTCAGTGTGCGTCAGTGTGTGTGTGTGTCAGTGTGTGTGTGTTTCAGTGTGCGTCAGTGTGTCTGTGTGTGTCAGAGTGTGTGAGTGTCAGTGTGTCTGTGTCAGTGTGTCTGTGTCAGTGTGTGTGTGTGTGTGTCTGTGTCTGTGTGTCAGTGTCTGTGTAAGTGTCAGTGTGTGTGTGGGTGTGTTCAGTGTGTGTGTCAGTGTGTGTGTCTGTGTGTGTGTGTGTGTGTGAGTGTGTCTGTGTGTGTGTCAGTGTGTCTTTGTCCGTATGTGTGTGTGTCTGTGTCTGTGTGTGTCAGTGTGTCTGTGTCAGTGTGTCTGTGTCTGTGTGTGTGTCATTTTGTGTGTGTCTGTGTCTGTGTGTTAGTGTGTGTGTGTCAGTGTGTGTGTCTGTGTCTGTGTCAGTGTGTGTCAGTGTGTCTGTTAGTGTGTCTGTGTCAGTGTGTGTGTGTGTGTGTGTGTCTGTGTGTGTGTGTCAGTGTTTGTGTCAGTGTGTGTGTGTCAGTGTGTCATTGTTTTAGTGTCAGTGTGTGTCAGTGTGTGTGTGTGTGTGTATGTGTGCGTGTCAGTGTGTGTGTTGTGTGTGTCCGTGTGTGTGTGTGTGTCAGTGTGTGTCTGTGTGTCTGTATGTGTGTGTCTCTGTGTGTGTGTGAGTGTGTGTGCTTGTGAGTGTGTGTCTGTGTGTGTGTGTGTGTGTGTGAGGCTGTGTCTGAGTGTTTGTGTCAGTGTGTGTGTCTGTGTTTCTGTGTCTGTGTGTGTCAGTGTGTCTATGTGTGTGTGTGTCAGTGTGTGTGTGTGTGTGTCAGTGTGTGTCTGTGTCAGTGTGTGTGTGTGTGTGTCTGTGTGTGTGTGTCTGTGTGTGTGACTGTGTCAGTGTGTGTGTGTGTGTGTGTCTGTGTGTCTGTGTGTGTTCATCGGTATGTCTTTGTCAGTGTGTCTTTGTCAGTGTGTCTGTGTGTGTGCCAGTGTGTGTGTGTCTGTGTCTGTGTGTGTCAGTGTGGCTGTGTCTGTCAGTGTGTCTGTGTCTGTGTGTGTCAGTGTGTCTGTGTGAGTGTGTGTGTGTGTCAGTGTTTGTGTCTGTGTCAGTGTGTGTCTGTGTGTGTGTCTATGTGTGTGTCTGTGTGTGTGTGTTTGTGTGTGTGTCTGTGTCTGAGTGTTTGTCTGTGTCAGTGTGTGTGTCTGTGTGTCTATGTGTGTGTGTCAGTGTGTGTGTGTGTCGGTGTGTGTGTCAGTGTGTGTCAGCGTGTGTGTGTGTGTCTGTGTGGGTGTGTCTGTGTGTGTTCATCAGTATGTCTTTGTCAGTGTGTCTGTGTGTTTGTCTGTGTGTGTGTCTGTGTGTCAGTGTGTCTGTGTCTGTGTGTCAGTGTGTGTCTGTGTGTGTATGTGTCTGTGTGTGTGTGTGTCTGTGTTTGTGTGTCTGTGTGTCGGTGCCAGTGTGTGTGTCTGTGTGTGTCAGTGTGTCTGTGTCTGTCAGTGTGTCTGTGTCTGTGTGTGTCAGTTTGTGTGTCTGTGTCAGTGTGTGTCTGTGTGTGTCTGTGTGTGTGTCTATGTCTGTGTCTGTGTGTGTGTGTCAGTGTGTGTGTGTCAGTGTGTCTGTGTCAGTGTGTGTGTGTGTGTGTGTGTGTGTGTCTGTCAGTGTGTGTCTGTGTGTGTGTGTGTTTCTGTGTGTGTCAGTGTGTGTGTGTTAGTGTGTGTGTGTCTGTGTGTGTGTGTCTGTGTCTATGTGTGTGTCAGTGTGTCTGTTTGTGTCAGTGTGTGTGTGTGTCTGTGTGTGTGTCAGTGTGTGTCTGTGTCAGTGTGTCTATGTCAGTATGTGTGTGTGTCAGTGTGTGTGTGTGTCAGTGTTTTAGTGTCAGTGTGTGTCAGTGTGTGTGTCAGTGTGTGTGTGTGTCAGTCTGTGTCAGTGCGTGTCAGTGTGTGTGTCTGTGTGTGTCAGTGTCAGTGTGTCTGTGTGTCTGTGTCAATGTGTGTGTGTGTCTGAGTGTGTGTCTGTGTCAGTGTGTGTGTGTGTGTGTGTGTGTGTGTGTGTCTGAGTGTGTGTCTGTGTCAGTGTGTGTGTGTGTGTCTGTGTGTGTGTGTGTGTGTGTGTGTGTGTGTGTGTGTGTGTCAGTGTGTCTGTGTCTGTGTGTCAGTTTGTGTCTGTGTGTGTATGTGTCTGTGTGTGTGTGTCTGTGTTTGTGTGTCAGTGTGTCGGTGCCAGTGTGTGTGTCTGTGTGTGTCAGTGTGTCTGTGTCTGTCAGTGTGTCTGTGTCTGTGTGTGTCAGTTTGTGTGTCTGTGTCAGTGTGTGTCTGTGTCTGAGTGTTTGTTTGTGTCAGTGTGTGTGTCTGTGTGTGTCTGTGTTTCTGTGTCTGTGTGTGTGTCAGTGTGTGTGTGTGTCTGTGTGTGTGTGCATCAGTGTGTCTTTGTCAGTGTGTCTTTGTTAGTGTGTCAGTGTGTGTGTTTCAATGTGTCTGTGTCAGTGTGTGTGTGTCTCTGTGTGTGTCAGTGTCTGTGTGTGTCAGTGTGTCTATGTCTGTGTGTGTCAGTGTGTATTTGTCTGTGTCTGTGTGTATGTGTCAGTGTTTGCCTGGTGTCTGTGTGCCTGGTGTCTGTGTGCCTGGTGTCTGTGTGTGTGTCTGTGTGTGTCAGTGTCAGTGTGTGTCCGTGTGTGTGTGTGTGCCAGTGTGCGTGTACTAGTCAGTGTGTTTGTGTGTGTGTGTGTCAGTGTGTGTGTGTGTCAGTGTGTGTCAGTGTCTGTGTGTCAGTGTGTGTGTGTCAGGGTGTGTGTCAGTGTGTGTGTGTGTCAGTGTGTGTGTGTTTCAGTGTGTGTGTGTGTGTGTGTGTGTGTCAGTGTATCAGTGTATCAGTGTCTGTGTGCCAGTGTTTCTGTTTGTGTGTGTGTATCTGTGTCTGTGTGTCTGTGTCAGTGTGTCTGTGTGTCAGTGTGTGTGTCAGTGTCTGTGTGTCAGTGTGTCAGTGTGTGTGTGTCAGTGTGTGTGTGTGTGTGTGTGTGTGTGTCAGTGTATCAGTGTCTGTGTGCCAGTGTGTCTGTTTGTGTGTGTGTATCTGTGTCTGTGTGTGTGTCAGTGTGTCTGTTTGTGTCTGTGTCTGTGTGTGTGTCAGTGTGTGTGTGTCTGTGTGTGTGTGTTTGTCAGTGTGTGTGTCAGCGTGTGTATTTCTGTGTGTTTGTGTGTGTGTCAGTGTGTGTGTCAGTGTGTCAGTGTGTTTCTGTGTGTGTCAGTGTGTGTGTGTGTGTGTCTGTGTGAGTGTGTGTGTCAGTTAGGGTTAGGGTTAGGGTTAGGTGTGTCTGTGTGTGTCAGTGTGTCTGTGTCTGTGTCAGTGTGTGTCTGTGTGTGTCTGTGTGTGTGTCAGTGTGTGTGCCTGTGTGTGTGTGTGTCAGTGTGTCTGTGTCAGTGTGTGTGTGTGTGTGTGTCTGTGTGTGTGCCTGTGTGTGTGTGTGTGTCAGTGTGTCTGTGTCAGTGTGTCTGTGTCAGTGTGTGTGTGTGTGTGTGTGTTTCTGTGTATTTGTGTGTCAGTGTGTCTGTGTGTGTGTATGTCAGTGTGTCTGTTTGCGTGGATGTGTGTGTGTGTCTCTGTCTGTGTGTGTCAGTGTCTGTGTGTGTCAGTGTGTCTGTGTCTGTGTGTGTCAGTGTGTCTGTGTCTGTGTGTATGTGTCAGTGTTTGCCTGGTGTCTGTGTGCCTGGTGTCTGTGTGTGTGTCTGTGTGTGTGTGTCTGTGTGTGTGTCTGTGTGTGTGTCTGTGTGTGTGTGTCAGTGTGTGTGTGTGTGTGTGTGTGTGTGTGTGTGTCTGTGTGTGTCAGTGTGTGTGTGTCCTTGTGTGTGTGTGCCAGTCAGTGTGTTTGTGTGTGTGTGTGTGTGTGTGTGTGTGTGTGTGTGTCAGTGTGTGTCCGTGTGTGTGTGTGTCAGTGTGTGTGTGTCATTGTGTCCTTGTCAGTGTGTCTGTGTCAGTGTGTGTGTGTCAGTGTGTGTGTCTGTCAGTGTGTGTGTCTGTCAGTGTGTCTGTCAGTATGTCTGTGTGTGTGTGTGTGTGTGTCTGTGTCTGTGTCTGTGTCTGTCTGTGTGTCAGTGTCTGTGTTTCAGTGTGTGTGTCTGTGTGTGTGTGTGTGTCAGTGTGTGTCAGTGTGTCTGTGTGTCAGTGTGTCAGTGTGTGTGTGTCAGGGTGTGTGTCTGTGTGTGTGTGTCAGTGTG
>NC_062539.1:10306209-10308709 GCF_022655615.1 Tachysurus fulvidraco
TGTGTCCGTGTGTGTGTGCCAGTGTGTGTGTGTCAGTGTGTGTGTCAGTGTGTGTCAGTGTGTGTGTGTCATTGTGTCTGTGTCAGTGTGTCTGTGTCAGTGTCTGTGTGTCAGTGTCTGTGTTTCAGTGTGTGTGTCTGTGTGTGTGTGTGTGTCAGTGTGTGTCAGAGTGTCTGTGTGTCAGTGTGTCAGTGTGTGTGTGTCAGGGTGTGTGTCTGTGTGTGTGTGTGTCAGTGTGTGTGTCTGTCAGTGTGTGTGTCTGTCAGTGTGTGTCTGTCGGTGTGTCTGTCAGTATGTCTGTGTGTGTGTGTGTGTGTCTGTGTGTGTCAGTGTCTGTGTCTGTCTGTGTGTCAGTGTCTGTGTTTCAGTGTGTGTGTCTGTGTGTGTGTGTGTCAGTGTGTGTCAGTGTGTGTGTCTCTGTGTGTGTGTGTGTGTCAGTGTGTGTCAGAGTGTCTGTGTGTCAGTGTGTCAGTGTGTGTGTGTCAGGGTGTGTGTCTGTGTGTGTGTGTGTCAGTGTGTGTGTCTGTCAGTGTGTGTGTCTGTCAGTGTGTGTCTGTCAGTGTGTCTGTCAGTATGTCTGTGTGTGTGTGTGTGTGTCTGTGTGTGTCAGTGTCTGTGTCTGTCTGTGTGTCAGTGTCTGTGTTTCAGTGTGTGTGTCTGTGTGTGTGTGTGTGTGTCTGTGTGTGTCAGTGTGTGTGTGTGTGTCCTTGTGTGTGTGTGCCAGTCAGTGTGTTTGTGTGTGTGTGTGTCAGTGTGTGTGTCAGTGTGTGTCAGTGTCACTGTGTGTCCGTGTGTGTGTGTGCCAGTGTGTGTGTCAGTGTGTGTGTCAGTGTGTGTCAGTGTGTGTGTGTCATTGTGTCTGTGTCAGTGTGTGTGTGTCAGTGTGTGTGTCTGTCAGTGTGTCTGCCAGTGTGTGTCAGTGTGTGTCAGTGTGTCTGTGTGTGTTTCAGTGTGTGTGTGTGTTAGTGTGTGTGTGTCTGTCAGTGTGTCTGTCAGTGTGTCTGTGTGTGTGTGTGTGTGTGTCTGTGTGTGTGTGTGTCTGTGTGTGTCAGTGTCTGTGTTTCTGTGTGTGTGTCTGTGTGTGTGTGTCTGTGTCAGTGTGTGTCAGTGTGTCTGTGTGTCAGTGTGTCAGTGTGTGTGTGTCAGGGTGTGTGTCAGTGTGTGCGTGTGTCAGTGTGTGTGTGTGTCAGTGTATCAGTGTCTGTGTGCCAGTGTGTCTGTTTGTATGTGTCTGTGTCTGTGTGTGTGTCAGTGTGTCTGTTTGTGTCAGTGTCTGTGTCTGTGTGTGTGTCAGTGTGTGTGTGTGTCAGTGTGTGTGTGTCTGTGTGTGTGTGTGTGCGTCAGTATGTCTTTGTCAGTGTGTCTTTGTCTGTGTGTGTGTCAGTATGTCTTTGTCAGTGTGTCTTTGTCAGTGTGTCAGTGTGTCAGTGTGTCAGTGTGTGTGTGTCTGTGTCTGTCAGTGTGTCTGTGTCTGTCAGTGTGTCTGTGTGTATGTCTGTGTGTGTGTGCCTGCGTGTGTCTGTGTGTGTGTCAGTGTGTCTGTTTGTGTCAGTGTCTGTGTCTGTGTGTCTGTGTGTGTGTCAGTGTGTCAGTGTGTCTGCATGTGTGTCTGTGTGTGTGTGTGTGTGTGTGTCAGTGTGTGTTAGTGTGTGTGTGTCCGTGTGTGTGTGTGTGTCTTTGTGTGTGTCAGTGTGTCTGTGTGTGTGTGTCAGTGTGTGTGTGTGCCAGTGTTTTAGTGTCAGTGTGTCTGTCAGTGTGTGTGTCTGTGTGTCTGTGTCAGTGTGTGTGTGTGTGTCTGTGTCAGTGTGTGTGTGTGTGTGTGTGTGTCAGTGTGTGTGTGTCAGTGTGTGTCTGTGTGTCTGTGTCAGTGTGTCTGTGTGTGTGTCTGTGTCAGTGTGTGTGTGTGTCTGAATGTGTGTTTGTGTCAGTGTGTGTGTGTCTGTGTGTGTGTGTGTCTGTGTCTGAGTGTTAGTCTGTGTCTGTGTGTGTCTGTGTGTGTGTGTCAGTGTTTCTGTGTCTGTCAGTGTGTCTGTGTGTGTCAGTGTGTCTGTGTCTGTGTCAGTGTGTGTCTGTGTGTGTCTGTGTGTGTCTGTTTGTGTGTGTGTGTCAGTGTGTGTGTCAGTGTGTCAGTGTGTCAGTGTGTCTGCATGTGTGTCTCTGTGTGTGTGTGTGTGTGTCTGTGTGTGTGTGTGGCAGTGTGTCTGTGTGTGTGTCTGTGTGTTTCTGTGTGTGTTTGTGTGTGTCTGTGTCTGAGTGTTTGTCTGTGTCAGTGTGTGTGTCTGTGTGTCTTTGTTTCTGTGTCTGTTTGTGTGTCAGTGTGTCTATGTGTGTGTGTGTCAGTGTGTGTGTGGTTGTGTGTGTCAGTGTGTGTGTGTGTCAGTGTGTGTGTCAGTGTGTGTCTGTGTGTGTGTGTGTGTCTGTGTGTGTGTGCCTGTGTGTGTTCATCAGTATGTCTTTGTCAGTGTGTCTTTGTCAGTGTGTCTGTGTGTGTGTGTGTCAG